>NC_048306.1:35608080-35652021 GCF_013100865.1 Trachemys scripta elegans
CCTCATTCTTCTCTTTTGGAGACTAAACAATCCCAGTTCCCTCAGCCTCTCCTCACAAGTCATGTGCTCCAGACCCCTAATCATTTTTGTTGCCCTCCGCTGGACTTTTTCCAATTTTTCCACATCCTTCTTATAGTGTGGGGCTCAAAACTGGACACTGTACTCCAGATGAGGCCTCACCAATGTCGAATAAAGGGGAACGATCACGTTCCTCGATCTGCTGGCAATGCCCCTACTTATACTGCCCAAAATGCCGTTAGCCTTCTTGGCAACAAGAGCACACTGTTGACTCATATCCAGCTTCTCATCCACTGTGACCCCTAGGTCCTTTTCTACAGAACTGCTACCCTAATCTGTAGCTGTGCATGGGATTCTTCCATCCTAAGTGCAGGACTCTGCACTTGTCCTTGTTGAACCTCATCAGGTTTTTTTTGGCCCAATCCTCTAATTTGTCTAAGTGCCTCTGTATTCTATCCCTACCCTCTAGTGTATCTACCACGCCTCCCAGTTTAGTGTCATCTGCAAACTTGCTGAGAGTGCAGTCCACACCATCCTCCAGATCATTAATAAAGACATTAAACAAAACCGGCCCCAGGACCGACCCCTGGGGCACTCTACTCGAAACCGGCTGCCAAGTAGACATGGAGCCATTGATCACTACCCGTTGAGCCCGACGATCTAGTCAGCTTTCTATCCACCTGACAGTCCATTCATCCAGCTCATACTTCTTTAACTTGGTGGCAAGAATACTGTGGGAGACTGTATCAAAAGCTTTGCTAAAGTCAAGGAATAACACATCCACTGCTTTCCCCTCATCCACAGAGCCAGTTATCTCATCATAGAAGGCAATTAGGTTAGTCAGGCACGACTTCCCCTTGGTGAATCCATGCTAACTGTTCCTGATCACTTTCCTCTCCTCTAAGTGTTTCATAATTGATTCCTTGAAGACCTGCTCCATGATTTTTCCAGGGACTGAGGTGAGGCTGACTGGCCTGTAGTTTCCCGGATCCTCCTTCTTCCCTTTTTTAAAGATGGGCACTACATTAGCCTTTTTCCAGTCATCCGGGACCTCCCCCGATCGCCATGAGTTTTCAAAAATAATGGCTAATGGCTCTGCAAGTTCATCTGCCAACTCCTTTAGCACCCTCGGATGCAGTGCATCGGGCCCCATGGACTTGTGCACGTCCAGTTTTTCTAAATAGTCCCGAACCATTTCTTTCTCCACAGAGAGCTGGTCACTTTCTCCCCATACTGTGCTGCCCAGGGCAGCAATCTGGGAGCTGACCTTGTTCGTGAAGACAGAGGCAAAAAAATCATTGAGTACATTAGCTTTTTCCACATCCTCGGTCACTAGGTTGCCTCCCTCATTCAGTAAGGGGCCCACACTTTCCTTGACTTTCTTCTTGTTGCTAACATACCTGAAGAAACCCTTCTTGTTACTCTTAACATCTCTTGCTAGCTGCAACTCCAAGTGTGATTTGGCCTTCCTGATTTCACTCCTGCATGCCTGAGCAATATTTTTATACTCCTCCCTTGGTCATTTGTCTAATCTTCCACTTCTTGTAAGCTTCTTTTTTGCGTTTAAGATCAGCAAGGATTTCACTGTTTAGCCAAGCTGGTCGCCTGCCATATTTACTATTCTTTCTACACATTGGAATGGTTTGTTCCTGCAACTGCAGTAAGGATTCTTTAAAATACAGCCAGCTCTCCTGGACCCCTTTGCCCTTCATGTTATTCTCCCAGGGGATCCTGCCCATCTGTTCCCCAAGGGAGTCAAAGTCTGCTTTTCTGAAGTCCAGGATCTGTATTCTGCTGCTCTCCTTTCTTCCTTGTGTCAGGATCCTGAACTCAACCATCTCATGGTTACTGCCTCCCAGGTTCCCATCCACTTTTGCTTCCCTTACTAATTCTTCCCTGTTTGTGAGCAGCAGGTCAAGAAAAGCTCTGCCCCTAGTTGGTTCCTCCAGCACTTGCACCAGGAAATTGTCCCCTACACTTTCCAAAAACTTCCTGGATTGTCTGTGCACCGCTGTATTGCTCTCCCAGCAGATATCAGAGTGATTAAAGTCTCCCATGAGAACCGGGCCTGCGATCTAGCAACTTCTGTTAGTTGCCAGAAGAAAGCCTCGTCCACCTCATCCCCCTGGTCTGGTGGTCTATAGCAGACTCCAACCACGACATCACCCTTGTTGCTCACACTTCTCAACTTTATCCAGCGACTCTCAGGTTTTTCTGCAGTTTCATACCGGAGCTCTGAGCAGTCATACTCCTCTCTTATATTCAAAGATGGCTAGATACAAGCATATTAACAAACTGTTAATACACATTAGCAGGGTCCACACACACAGTTAATCCTAGCAAGCTAGTGTGGGGTAGATTCATACCTCAACTTGTTGCAAACTAGATGTTCATATAGACAAGCCCTTAGTGATGGGCTTACAACTCAAATTCATATCTGGATTCCAGACCAACATACCCAAAACATATGTCGATTAGACCCAGATTTTTGGTTCCTGTAATGATAGTGAATTGAAAGGTTTAAGTTCATATTTCTATCACTACCAAAATTGAGGTTTTGGGCTCCTCACTCGCGAAATTATTTGTACCTCGGAACTTATCCTAATTACATCAAAGGCCTAACATTGCTCTTTCTACATCAATGCTGCTAATCAAAGAAATAAGATGAGCATAGTTTGCCTCTTCATTTGATCTAACATTTATTTTTCTTTTGGCTTCTTCGTTCATCGGGTTTTTCTTTTTACAGCTCTGCAACGCTTCACAAAAAGAAAATTTCCTTTTTGGGGCAGCAGTACTCACCTTTATCCGGAAACTTAGAAAAGGAAGAAGGCAGCATTAACTTAAAGGGGGAAAACTAAAAAGTAAAATTAAATATTCATCAAAAATAAACAAGCATTTGTCGTGTTGTCCTAAACAGATTACTTGACCAAGAATTCGGAACAATTGGAGAAGAGACCACCTCCAAGAATCCATGACAGGCTTTTCATGGAGCCTTGTTTATTTAGGTACAAAATTATGTAGCCAGATCTTCAGCTAAAACTATGCCAGTTTACACCTGCTAGGAATCTGGTCCATAGATTTCAGTCAGTATTATGTCACTACCTGTTCAGTCATGCTCATATCTAAATACTTTAACTGAGAGTCTTTGCACTTTGATTCAAGAAGCTCCCATCAACCTGGGACGACAAAATTGCACTCTCATTCTTTTAAGTCCGCCTTTTTATGCTCATGATTATCAATACCTTGTTTTGATAGGGAAGATCCTATCAAAGAGGAGGCTGAGACATCAAATTCAAGAGAATTATAATGAACAATAAACCCTATCAAAATGAAATAGGAAGGCACAGGGAAGTTGAGAGGTAGCCATTTAGTAGTTCATCCTACTCATTAAGAAGACCTCCCGACTGAGAGACATCAGCAAATTGCCAAGTGATAGTAGAGAAAAGGTAAGATGCAAAAGTGCCTTTAAGTGGTACTCTGACAACCTTCTAAGTGTCCACTACCAATGAGTTATAGTCATTAAGTTATTATGCAGTTTACAGTAACACATGGTAAGTAGACGCGGTCTGCCTTGTTTGTTGGAGATACTAAATAAAAGTTGAAATGTAAAAATATATCAACTGCTGTTGGGATTGGGGCAACAACAAAAGTTACCTTAGTAATGGATCTTTTTTTATTCCATTTTATATGCAGTGATAAATTGTTACTGACTCCCTATTAATATATATATTCATATTTAAATATATACTTACATATTTAAATGTATATAATGTTTTATATATTTATAATTTTTATTTTTAACCTATACTTTAAAAAGCTAGCTATAACGCCACAGAATATTAAATATGTACTCCCTATGAACTTATATTAGAATTTTTAAAAAATCATTCTGTTTACAAATACTGTCACTCTCTCACTAGGGCCACATCTATGAGTTGTCTTTCAGTCGAAGCTGTCATCTTACTGACACTTCACAACATAAGCCCCAGCCTGATTATGTAGATTAGGATTCAGAAAATTCAAGTCCCCTTTGAATGTATGAAAAAGTTGTAAGGCAAATTTGTAAATGTTTGGTTAATTTAGCAAAATATTTTGCTGCATTCAAATGGGAATTGAAGTTCCAAAATTTTGTGCTGCATCAGACTCACGTTGGATGCTTCCTATTTTATTGCTAATTATACACAGTAGAGATATCCATAACTAAACCCAAGTCACTGTCTGAAAACAGAAAGACTTGGTAAAGTGTCTAGCACTACGGTAGGTTACCTCCAGTGTGGAATATTTTAATTTTATTTGAAACATACAATACAAAATATATTTTAGAACCATCTGCACAAACTTGTCTGCACTTTACGGGATCTTCATTCCACTGAAAGGCAAAGACACACTAAAAAGAAGATTGAACACTTATATCCGATCTGCCAGTTCTTGTTACTGGATCCCGCACCAGCTGAAAGTAATGCTGAGAAGGACTTAGAGAGGAAGTGGAGAGGATGTCTATTCTTCTATGCTAACTTCCTTAGTTCCAAAAACTAGTAGTTTTGGATTATTTTCTCTCTTCTGTTTTGGTGAGTGGTATTCTCCTTTGGAGGTAGGTTCATTTTATATGGACAAAGCCCAACATGGGCTGTTACACATTAATTTGCCTCCATCCAGACAGAGAAATATATTATCCTACTTGACTCTTCAAATCTTCTTGACATTAAAATGTGTCCACATGACATTTGTAAGAAACCTCTGGCCACCTAGGACTTAATGGTTGTCACTGTGATGCACACCACAGTTATTTGGAGCTCTACATAGACAGAATTCTATCCTTGTGATGCAAAGCACAGGCCCCCATTTGCTGCCAGCCCTATAGAGCCTATGAAACACAAATACACAGTTCTAATTCCATCAAGCAGAGATTAATGAAAGGCACTTTTAAGTTCATTACAATTAAAGATAAGCAATAGCATGTGTCTGCTTATATTTTTTTTAATTGATGCTTTGATCTCTTGCTCAACCACTCTCATTCTAGCTCTGCTTCCATCTTATGTCAGTTGTAGTGATCTCCTGGGTGGATGAAATGTGGGGTGGGGGTGGGGAGGAATTTGGATGCAGAGAGGAGGAGAAGAATCTGTGTCAGAGAGTCCTAGGGGTACCATTTCACTGACCCTAACGAGGACCGAGCAAGATTTCACATGGAGTTGGGCCTAAGAATAACCTAGAATCTGAGTTCCTTCACCTGCGGGGAATATGTATGTTTGGATTAAGGTCCCCAGATCATGATATAACCTTATTATTTTGATTCCGGGTAGAACCTAAATTTAGGTCAGGGCCTATTTTCTGGCTCATCTGTGGCTGAAATCTAGAAAAAATAGCCATGCTTGCTGATTGAGGAAACGTATTTTCCTCCTCCCTATCATAATGCAAGGCTGGTGTCAGTGAGGTGGAGTAAACTGTGGGGAAGTGCAAGCAAACCTAAGGGAAACTGAGAGGAAATACATATAGTTTCCCTTCATTCTCAGTTGTTTTCTCTAGGGTCTCAGCAGGAGCACAACTGCCTATGAAATTATGAATAATCAACGAACTGTTCAGCCTCTGCTGCTTTCTAACTGGAATTGATGCAGAAAGAAAGGGAAATTAACAGCTGCCTTGTCTATGCTTACCATTTCCTTTTAAGCTCAGAGAGGCACCACTTCAACAAAAATGTTCTCAACTGGGAGCCTTGCTGCTGACCATCCCCAGGAAGCTGGAAAATGTTTATTTGTTTCTTAGGGAAGGAAGTTACAACAAAGCATGAAAAACGTGGTCTTCATGGCTTTGAGAGAAATATAAGTGCTTTTCCTCCTTTTTAAGGATGGATTATGAAAATTCAGCAAGTATTATGAGTTGAAGGGCACACACAGCTTTCAATTTAAAGTAACAGACCAACACTTTTGTTCCTCTGCTATTCTATCTCCTTCCTTCTTCCTGTACCAACACCACAACCCTTCAGACCAAGACAATGAACCTGCAGTTGAGGTTTGTTCACAGGCTATGATAGGACAATTAAAACAAAGTTGCCCTAAACTGTGCCAGAGGGATGGCCTGGACAATAGGCTTGAAGGACAGATTTTGCTCTCAATGAATTTAGCATAAATTGGGAATTAATCGTGCTACTGATTTAGTTACTCCAGATTTACACTGCTGTAAAGGACAGCAGAATCTGGCCCAGTGAGTGGAGCAACACAGTATAGCATAGACTATTTGAGTCAGTTTCAGCATGTGGCCATGTGCATTCAATATTAAATTTGAAAAAAGTTATTTCCTGATTGTATTTGTGACTGATAGGACAACTTCCTGCAATATCTTTGGGAGACCATTTTGTATGAAGTGTATGACTAGTTTATGTATCATTGTTGGCCAGGGATTGTATGCACGCCACAGGGGCAGTGTAAGCAGGGCCGGTGCTTCCATTTAGGCGACCTAGGCGGTTGCCTAGGGCATCAGGATTTGGGGGGGCGGCATTTTGCCGCCAGCGGCGGCAATTCGGCGGTGGGGGGTCCTTCACTCACTCCAGGACCCGCCGCCGAAGTGCCCCGAAGACTGGGAGCGTGGAAGGACCCCCCCCTCCGCAGAATTGCCGACGACGGCCGGGAGTGCGGAAGGACCCCCGGCTAGGGTGCCAAAAACCCTGGCGCTGCTCCTGAGTGTAAGGGTCCTCCAGGAAGTGAAACAGTAGGGGATAATTAAGGCAAATCACTCAGATTATAACACCTTCAGAGAGGTACCACCTTCTGGGGAGGCTCACATAATCTGGTTCAAATTGAATTATCTGGAGACCAAACAGACAAACAAAGGACTTTTGAATACATAGCCCATGCTTAAACTGAGTATGGGCCATCTCCTGATCCAGCAGCAGACAGGTTGCCCAAATCCTTGTGGAAGGGCTGGGAAGACTTTGACCTAATAGTGTTCACTGTTTTAGCCCCTGGAGAGAGGTAAACCACATGTGCCAGACTTGGGTCAGATCTCCCAGGGAAACCCATGGTGAAGTGGAGAGATGATGGCTGAGAGCAGGACACCTTAAGAGGAAGATGGGGAGGGGCAGGGCCGGCTTTAGGCCAATTCCACCAATTCCCCCGAATCGGGCCCCGCGCCTAAGAGGGCCCCGCGCCCAGTGGCAGGGCCACCGGGGGGGAGGGGAGAAAGAAGTGGCCAAGAATCCCTTCCCTGGCTAGAGACTCCTTTTTAATTTTGACTCACCCAGTGGCGCTCCGGGTCTTCGGCGGCACTTCGGCAGCGGGTCCGTCACTCGCTCCGGGTCTTCGGCAGCAGGTCCCTCAGTGCCGCCGAAGACCCGGAGCGAGTGAAGGACCCACCGCCGAAGACTAGGAGCGCCCACGTGTTTTTTTACGTGGGTTTTTTTTTTAGTCATCCCTGCCGGGGCCCCATCGAAACTGTTCGAATCGGGCCCCGCACTTCCTAAAGCCGGCCCTGGGGAGGGGGAGATCAAAGGTGAAGCTAACACTGAAACTGTGACAGTATTAATGAAATATTAAGCAAAAACACCTTGTGTTATGCAAGTCAGTTAATAAGAGCAGGTGTTGTGGGGAGGGGAAAGGAAGGGAAGTTTAGCTGCTTATAAGAATTAAAAACTGCTTATCTCCTATTCAGGCTCAGCAGCTTTTCTCTCTCTGGCAAGACAGACATTAAAATACTCTGTCTTGTTTACCCAGGCTGGATATCTGATCTGTAAGCCTCTGTAACCCTGTGAAATACAAAGAGAAATACCCAGCATACTAACATTTCAGTTCTCTCCAAACCTTTCCCAAACAGTAATTTAATCTCTTAAAATCTTGCTTGACTATAGCATTCTCCACATGCATTGACATCACAGTTAATATTGAATGCCTTCCAGTAATAAAGAAAAATTACAGCAAGGTATTTATTTTATTTTTCATTTCTTCTGAGCTGTGAGTCATGCTTTTATTTTAAGACAAGAATTACTTCACGGATAGTTAACTCATTGCATACCTCACCGAGATGGAAGATATAATCTATTTTTTGTTCTGCATTTTTACTGCCAAAAAGGGTTGGGAGTCTGCTTTCCTACAATTTGATGCTGATTAAATTCTGTATGAATTTGAGGCTCTTAATCAAGGGAATTACCCTACATTCCCATAGGGATTTATCTCACAGAGGAACACGTGTGCACTTTCTCCCTGAAAAAAAGCAGCTGAGAACAGCATGGAGGAGGGTTGTCACCAATATTATTTTCCAGAATGCACTGCTTTTATAAATCATTTGCACTCTTAACAGAAAATGCATTGATACCTGTAAAGGGTACAAGAGGGTATGAAGACTAACCCAATTCCTTTTTAAATTTCTGCAAACACTCATTTCTTGCTGGAATAGCTGAGCTGAGTGTGTATACCATATATAGTTTGCTTCACAAGTGAGAGCTTCTATTTTCCCTGACTTTCTCTGAGACAGAGTACACAATCAAGTTCAAGCTGTGGGCAAAGCAGGAGATGTGCACAATGCTTTTTCTCTGTGCTGGAGCCATTATCAGCAACAATAAAACCAACAGACAGACCCAGCAATGAGATACAATGTTGGATTGTGTCTCTCAGTTAAACCCATGCAGGAATTTGTATTAGGTGTGATCCACAGGGAAGTACTATATTCAAAAGGAAGGCCATTTGGAAGATTTTTCATCTGCAGCCAATGCACAGCAAAAGAAACCCAATGTGCTGCTAATAGCATATTCAACCCCTTCATCTGATGCAGAGAGAAATCTGGCTGATAGTTTAGCCCAGCTGTCTGTGGTCAGATGCATTACACTTACCAAATGTATTTCTGAAGACATCTGCAACCTGAGACAAAAGAGGATGAGTTCAAAGATTTCCTGACTCAAGGAGATAATTGGAAAAATGAATTGATTAGTCAACTAAAGCTCAGCAATGGAACAGAGTTCTAGTCCAGGTTCTATTCACACATCCACAGTGATACCATTTGCCATACAGAAGAGAGGCAGAGTGGTGAGTTGTAGCTGGAAAGACTGGTCTGAACTAACTGGGCTATGCAGGCATGAAAAATGTCAGTAATAGGCAGAGAAAGGCAAAGCAGAATGTAACTGCTGCCTAGAGAGGGTACCCAGGCATTGTGGGGATCCAGGGAGAATGGGAGGAAGTCCTTTCATTGCCTTGCATCAAGGTAGAATATTTCAGATATTGGGAAGAGAGTAGTGGACCAGGGAGGAACAAAAACTGTTTTGGCTTTGACTCTTTCATACCCTGGAAGGAGTATATTTCTATGTCTGGTTGGAGGGCTCACTACCCAGAAATTGAGGGGAAACTCAGGTAAAGCCAGAGGACAAACTGAGGCTGCATCTACAACTGATGCTGGCCCAGATACCCCATCTGTACTTTCTACATGTCTTTAAAAACCATTACAGGGAGAACTTCAGAATATTTTAAATTATCCTTACCAAACAGATCTGAGACTAGAAACAAACAAGATCTGACACAAGGAATGATGCTGACTGTGCCTTCCACCTCTTCCCATTGGCTTACTGGTTAAGAGCAGACAAATCAGCATCTGATTGAAGGTGGGAGGCTGGTCATCTGCACTCAAAAGTTAATAGGGACACACATTTTTGTCTGTATTTAGGCAGTGAAGAAGAGAGGTACAGGTTTCCACACCCTTCTCAGACATTTCCCCACAGAAATACAGATTTGTGAAACAGCTTACCGACAAGGATGAATGCATACAAATATATACAGAATGACTTAAAACTGATAGGGTGCAACATTAGGATTAGTATCAGCACAGTAGGGGAAAAAGAACGCAGTTGGCTTTAAAAAAATTCCCTTTCTCCACTATCTTTAAGGGAACCAGGGATATATTTTTGGAAATTAACTGGCTAAAGATAAGTCATGCTTAATAAGGACTGCTGGCCCCTAAGATGGAGTTGGTAAAGATGAATAATTTAACTCCTAAGGAAAGCTTTTACTCTAAACTATCTAATACAACATTTACCTAACTGGACTCAGCTACAACAAATGGTATTAGAGATTACAACATTTATCTAACTGTACCTAACAGCAACAAAAGCATTTTTCAGGGGCTTGATTCTACTCATTTCTACTAGTGCAAATTAGGAATATGTCCATGAAATCAATGGTATTACACTGGTTTAAATCTGGTGTGTGAGAAGCACTTTCTTCACCAGGGAAAATCATAGGATCAGCAGAGCCAAAGGGTAATAGATATACAGGTAGACTGCTGGCTTAGACTTCACATCTGGGCTGAAAGAAAAATTGGAATGCTTAAAGGATCGAACTCGCAGCGTGACTTAACACATTAGGTCATAGACACTTCATGCACTGCAGAGATTTGGGAGCTAGATCAGCCAGTGTCCGTTTAGATAGCTTTAGTGAAGCCAATGGACTCATGCAGAGCTGAGGATCTGGCCCCTTGATCTCAAAAACTGGAGGAAGATTTGCAGAGACATATCCCTGCAGGCATTAGTGAGGAAAACATATTTTTCCAGTTCTAGGAGAGAAGGAAAGTTGAGATGGACTAGAAAATGCCTTCAATGCGGGGAGGGTGGAAATGGGAGGAGATATAAACCAAAAGAACATTACAAAATTTCAAGCAGTTGGCTAACCATTTTTGTATTAACTTTGTCAATTTAAAATGTAACACTTCAATTCAGTCATTTGGCTGTCTGTGACTCTGGCTCACTGTTCACTTGTTCCCAGGCAACTATCATGTCACAGCTTCACATACATTTTAATGTTCAGCTGCCCTCATTTTAATGTATTTTTTAAGCTAGCCAGAGTCAAGCCCATAAATAGACTGGTTTCTCCACTGCTAGATCCTCCTTGGAATCTTGCTGCAGATACAAAGACTCCAAGTTAGCAATCATTCCATCAAGATGATGATGAAAAGGCAGGGATGACTCCACAGCAGAGAAAGTCAGCAATCAGATAACATAACATGTAGAAAGTAGCAGGTATAATTAATTCATTGAGGAAATCAAAAAGCACAAGTTCAGTGTGGTTTTGATGGTAAATTGCAGTGATTTCCAAATATCATGTTTGTTTCCCCTCACCATCCTTTCAAAGATTTTTTAAACTAAGCCCATAGTGATGATTAGTTTAAAGGCACTAAGAATAGGGGTGAAAAATTAAGGCTGCAGCTAAAGAAAATTTCCCATCCCCACTATCTTTGAGAATAAGCAAAGTTCCTCCCTTCTGTCCACTTTTTACCTCAGTTCAGTCCTGCATTTTTGAAAATCTGTATTTTATTCTGACAATGAACTATGTAGTCATACATTTGGCTTTGGCTTTATTGTGGCATCAAGGAGACAGGCTGCCTGGGCAAAAAGCCTTGTTTAAAAGCAATTATAATTTAAAATGATAATTAGCAAAACAAAAAAGTTTTGGAAGTTCAGGAAGAATTTTTTAAAACGTATGAAGACCTAGGTCGTTTACCACATTTCTCTCTTTTTCTTTATTCTGTGCTTTGCTTCCCTACACGGTGTTTTATTCTGTGCTGGTTATATTTTTTTATTATTATTATTATTATTTGTTTTAAAATCCTAATGAGCAGTTTGAACATACACACAAAAAAACATAAAAGGTAGTGAAGATTTAAATACAACAGTTTTAAAAAAATGTTTTTACCTGACATGAAAGTTCTTTTAAAAGGTTGTAACTCCCAAGGAAAGCGGGTAATTGGCTTAAAGCTTCTCTTTTCCTTAGACAAGACTGCTATAATTCTGGGACACTTACGTGATTTTCTCAGGCAATCTTTCTCTTACATCATATGTTATGCATTTCTACTGTTGAATAATACTGCATACACAAACAAATTTGGTTGATCAGCTCTGTAGATTTTGGGGCTGAAGCTTTTTTAGAGGATTGCCTTTCTCCCTATGCACCATGGGCTTGATTTTCAGAGTGTGCAACACTTGCATTTAAAGTTAACAGGAGCTATGGATACTCAGCTGTTTTGAATATCAGGCTGTTTTGCAACTGACATCAGCTGTGCACTCAAGAAGAGTGAAAGCAGGGTGTGCACGGTGAAGCGTACCTAACTATCGAAGTCATTACGAATTTTGTTCCAACAGAGCCAGAGTTTGTTCATCTTCTGAGCAGTCTGCAAGATTCTTACTTTTGGTCAAGCCTTTGCCAGATGGGTCTAAACTCTAGCACTTCTTATTTTTCTCTGTATGTCTTGTGTGTGTGTGATATAAAGATTTTGAATAAGATATATATTTTTAATTTAGTCTATTAGATTTTTTAGTTCATTGTAGGAGGATTAATGTTGATGCCCAAAATTGATAATTACAGATTAATTCTTGTCTTAATGGATTTTAATAAATATTTTTAATTGTTTGTGCCCTAATAAAGGACATCTTGCAAGGCCCAATTGCTGCTCCCTACTTAATTTGCTCCATGGATGCACAAGGCCTAAAAAGCAGAAGGATCACCCTTCAATTAAGAATATTTTTGAAAGTAAGTCTAAACAGTGCATATACTTGAGCAACAACTATGTAAAATATTGCTTCCAAGATACACAAATATTTAAGATGCATGACAGTGCCCTTAAGCCTCTAGATCTATCTAGACTCTTGTAAGAGTTCTCCTAAGCAGTTCTATAGCCAAATGAAAATGCTCATGTTTGAGTGTATGCTGCCCAGAGAAAGCGAAGCAGAGCGGACAAAATGGAGAAGGGGCGAATGCTCTTTTTCCTTTTAGCAGAGGAAGGGGGAGCTGCAATGCCACCATGCTACCCTTTACTTATATCCCTGCTAATAGCTAAATGTAGGTCCCACTAAAGCGGGAGTTTTGTATTGAACCTCAATGGGAGCACAATTTGGTGTTAAATGTTTCTGTCCTGTTATGTGCGTAAAGCCACTAAGGAACATGTTTAGTGTGAGTGATCGAAATACTCGTAAAAGTATTAGCCCCAGTTCACTCCAGGATGTAAACTGGCAGAAACCAACCTAGAGCTGACAAGGTAACTTTTGCCAGGATGGTTATGGCATCCTCCATTCTTCTGAAGGACAAGTGAAGCCCAAACAACCTCAGAAGTGGGTGGTATTGTCAAAGGAGCCATCATCAGTTGGAATAGGGGTACCGATTCAATACATCCCTATTCCAGCACCCACCAACAGAGCTCTTTGTAAATATAAAGCTGCCTTCTCCCTTGGGCACCCTAGTATGGGTGGTAGTGTAAAGACCTCTTACTCCATCAGAGTCAAATTCCCCAGAGTGCAGCAGCCTCCAGTGGTATAGGCCTCACTGCTGAAGGAATTTTTTTATAGCACTACCCAAAAATTAACAGTCGTTAGACCTGAGAAAATATTAAGCGACCCACCTTCCAGGTATAGCCAAAAGGAGAGAGAGAGAGAGCAGCAGAGAGCTTAACATACAGAAGGAAATTGAAGGAGTACATTTTAAGTTGTGTCAGCCAGCTTTTTTGTAACCTTTTTCTCCCCACTTTCTAACTGGTATCTTTTGTCACTTGGCTCTTTGTGACATGCTGGCTCCCCTACTGCTTGTTTCCAGGCAACCATCAAGGAGCTGCTCCCATGATTAGCAGCTCTCTTGCTTTTTAAAGATTTTGTTGTTTTAACTAAGAAATAGTTGCAATCCCAAGAACATCTTGTTTTCTGTCAGGTATGGCATCGCTTGGAATTCTGCTGGCAGACATGTATCTTGTGTAAACACTTAAATTTGACATAAGTTTTAGACAAATTTAGTAAGAAAAAATAATGATTTTGTGGCAGAACGTCTGGGCTCTGATGCTTTAATGTCTATATCTGCCAAAACATGTTAGAATTATAATTAGTATTGTAAGCAAAATCAAGACAGCATTTGTTACACCATTAATGATCATCAGCATCCAACAAAGACTAACATCTCTACTTACTACAGGTATGAGTTACTCATTCAACACTTGGAGAAGAAAGAAGTTCAACAGCGAAAAGCATTAAGATTAGGAGATAGCATAGTCTATAAGCAGCCTATCCTCAGCTCAAAAAGTGAGTACGTAATGAGTTTTTACACTCAATTTTTCTCGTTAATAGAAATCCTTTGCCAAGTCAAAGAAAACTCAGGAATTTCATTAAACAAAGCCATGACAGTTTCCATCAGTCCACAGATATGAAATCATACATGCAAATGACGTGGGAATTATAGATTTAGAGACTGTCTTACTGCCATTACTGAAGATTCAAACTGACACTCTTGCTACAGTTTCAGTCTACACTAGTCTCTTGAATCATATTTCACGGGACAAAATTTTTCTACAGGTTTTTACAGTTAAATGACTGCACAAAAATGAAAAATAATGGTAAAATAAAAGGGTGAGAACAGCACAATATACTGTACAGTTGAGGATTACTGTAGAACTTATACTGTGATTGAAACATTTTATTTTTTCATGCACAAAATATACATAGCATCCATAGGTCACTAGGGAAATTAGTCTGACTTGGGATGCCATATGATTATTATTAATCTAGAAACATACTCATTAATATTTTGGGGTGTGAATTAAGTTATTACATAATATGCATTAAATAGTGCATAATTATAGACAGGGATTTTAGATACTGGACTCAGGAGCATGTGCAGGAATTTAAATTCCCCCACTTTTGGAGGAGCGCATTCTGTGTCCCTGCCAGAGCCCCAGGGCCAAAGGAGCTCACTCTGCCCGCCAGGGCTTTGGGGTAATAGGAATTCTCTGCCCCCCACCAATTATTGCGGGGGAGGTGACCCTGATTGCCCCCACTTGTGCATACCCCTGACTGAACCTTGCATGGTTAACATGTCTAAGAATAAAAACCATGAAAAATAGTTAATATCTTATCCCTAAATACTTTGTGCATTCATTTTCCTTTAACTGCACGGCTGAATGGCATCTAGTTTACAATAGGAGATAAAAGTATGGTAAAAGGTATCACACATACTATTTTTACTACCATCTTGTACTGGTTATTCACAATAAAAGTTACAGCATATTCATAGTTCAATAATAAAAAAGGCTGTAAAAAGATTCAAAATAAAGTATACATTATGCGCATCCACAGTACTATGGAATAGAGATGCCACTTACCTAATCAGATAAGGGGGAAAGCATAAACAGATAAATCAAATAGTACATGTTAGATTATAATCCGAAAATTAAAGGCAGGGCCCTTAGAAGTAGAACTAACGTAAAAGAGACAATGAACCCATGTTACTCTGAACAAAATCCAACATAGCTACATGGCACTTCAGCCCAATTCACCACTGTGCTATTCCCATTTTGCACTAGTACAAATTGACTGATTTCAGTGTAATACAGTACTTTGGTCAAAGATATCAATGAGGGCCTTGAAAAGCAGCAAGGCACAGCAATTAAATGGATATTTATCCAAGCAAATGCCAACTCTACAGATTCTCTCTGCAGACTTTGTTTTCAAACCTTCCTGTGGCAAAAAGCAGTACCCAACAGTAAAATCCCTACCTGTTGGGCTGCCCTTGCCCTATTCCCTGCATCCTGTAGAAAGGCAGTCAGTCAGAGCTGCTGGACATGCTGATTGACAGCTATCAGCATATGGAGGAGCTAGTGTTCCCTCAACCTCCCCAGGCTGAAAAATAGGAGCTCCTGCCAGCTCTGCAACTCCTGACCTGACTCCCTTTGTAGCCACCTCTCCGAGCTGGAGAATGGGGTGAAGAGGCTGCCTGTGGTGGCATGGTTCCTATGGGCCTGGAAATGGGATTGAAGATCTGGATATCTTCCTAGGAAAGAAAATCCACCAGGACTCACCCAACCCTATAGGACTGAGAATTGGTGAGGGTGAGGGCCCATTACATTGTGAACTGGGCTACATGTAGTTGTGGACAGAAAATTTGGTGGGGAATACAATGCCAGTGAAGAGACCGGATGTAAAATGGTGGCAGGGAGTAGGAACAGGAAGACAGAAAGAAATGCTTTGGAGGCGCAAGAGTCAAAACCTAAATTAATTGGTCTTAGAATGTGGGAGGAGTAAGAATTTATTAGTTTTGGAAAGGAGAAACAAATGGAGTTGAGTGGGGCGCTGTGAATTGATTCACAGTCATAAAACAAGTGGGGTCCCTCATTCCTCTCACTCTTGTCCCTCACAACCTATCTTTTCTGCAGTTCTCTTTATTTTTATGCAATTTAGTGAAAATGAGAAATTGTACCTGGTTTTGCTTAGAGGATGTTGAGAGGTATGCAAGTGTGCACAAAGACTTCTATAACAGATCTGTGGAATTTCATGTTAGAGAGGAAGAAAGCTTCTGGTAGGATTAAGCAACTCACTTATTCTGCAGAGAAAAAAGGTGGGATGGGAGGGGAACTGAAGAAGTGAAGGCTGAGAAATATGGACAGTCTATCTAGCTGAAGGGCTATGGAGAAAGTAGAAGTCTATCAATCTGGACCTCACTTTTTTGCAGGCAGGGAAAGGGCTGACATTTTGAGGGATGAAAGTCAAATCTCTTCTGTGTTGTGCTACACAGTCTTGTTTTCCTATTGATGCTGTTACCAGTCTTAGCAAGGTGTGGATTGAAGCATAATATATGGACTCCATTTTCTTGAGTTATGTCTCTTTCCACATTTTCACATGACTGTTTTGAATTCTGGTTTGTGAATTTTGTTCCCATTAGAAAGATTTGTGTTTCTAGGAAAAGTGTATATCCAATTTATACATTTGTAAAACCCAAAAACGTAAAACAATTTTGCAATGGTAGTACATGAGGAGAGGGTCATTTCAAGCTTTACAACATAAATAATGCATAACAATCTCAGGAGAATTTCAGCACATGTCTATGGGGGCCACTGTTGCAAACAATCTATGATGTGAAGAGAAAATTCCATTAATACAAGCCAAAAGAGACAAAATTACAAAATGAAACTATGTCAATTTGTAATTGTGTTGCTTACTACAATGAAAGGAACTAAATGAATGGAAAAAGGAAGCACTGAATGTTGAACAAACTTAGAAATGAAAGGAATCTAAATACATTTTTCACAATACCCTGAATTTTGTTTTTACTACTCCTTGGGTCATAAGAGTTCAATGGGACAACTCATGGACAGAAGAGCTCAAATACCTTTCTAAATGAAAGTGTTTTGGAGATTTAATTATTCATTATTTGCACCCACAAAAGACATTCATTGAACTCTATAGGAGTTTTGGGTACACAGTAAATGCTGGGTAGAACTTATTTACAATATATCTCACATGCCCAATAGTTCCCACTCTGTCTAAGCTCATAAAATGAGGGGCTGAACAGGGTCTGCCTAAATTCTAGTCCAGAGGTTGCTATCACACAATGGATTGCACAGTGCACTACAGCGGGATCAGGCTTACGGATCTTCAGAAATACTCAGACTAGAATAAAGAACAGGAGTACTTGTGGCACCATAGAGACTAACAAATTTATTAGAGCCTAAGCTTTCATGGGCTACAGCCCACTTCTTCGGATGCATATAGAGTGGAACATATATTGAGGAGATATATATACACACATACAGAGAGCATGAACAGGTGGGAGTTGTCTTACCAACTCTGAGAGGCCAATTAAGTAAGAGAAAAAAACTTTTGAAGTGATAATCAAGATAGCCCAGTACAGACAGGTTGATAAGAAGTGTGAGAATACTTACAAGGGAAGATAGATTCAATGTTTGTAATGGCTCAGCCATTCCCAGTCCTTATTCAATCCTGAGTTGATTGTATCTAGTTTGCATATCAATTCCAGCTCAGCAGGCTCTTGTTGGAGTCTGTTTTTGAAGTTTTTCTGTTGTAATATAGCCACCCGCAGGTCTGTCATTGAATGGCCAGACAGGTTAAAGTGTTCTCCCACTGGTTTTTGAGTATTATGATTCCTGATGTCAGATTTGTGTCCATTAATTCTTTTGCGTAGAGACTGTCTGGTTTGGCCAATGTACATGGCAGAGGGGCATTGCTGGCACATATCACATTGGTAGATGTGCAGGTGAACGAGCCCCTGATTGTATGGCAAACTAGATACAATCAACTCAGGATTGAATAAGGACTGGGAATGGCTGAGCCATTACAAACATTGAATCTATCTCCCCTTATAAATATTCTCACACTTCTTATCAAACTGTCTGTACTGGGCTATCTTGATTATCACTTCAAAAGTTTTTTTCTCTTACTTAATTGGCCTCTCAGAGTTGGTAAGACAACTCGCACCTGTTCATGCTCTCTGTATGTGTGTATATATATATCTTCTCAATATATGTTCCACTCTATATGCATCCGAAGAAGTGGGCTGTAGCCCACGAAAGCTTATGTTCTAATAAATTTGTTAGTCTCTAAGGTGCCACAAGCACTCCTGTTCTTTTTGCGGATACAGACTAACACGGCTGCTACTCTGAAATCAGACTAGAATAGTTAATTTAATATATCTATCAGTGTGCAGCAAATGTAAATTATAGTTGCCATGGTACTAGCAAGTTTAGAGTTCATCAATTATTTCATCATCTCTTCTCTGATGTAGGCTACATATTAATTGTGAAGTGCTCTCTTTCTGAAAACAAATACCATCCTAATCTTAAAGAAAACATTCATGTTCTGCATTATCTGGCTTTAGTTTTTCCTGTCACATCTATATTGGTGTTTCTGAAATGTAAGAACTCAATGGAAGGGTTATTACCTGCTGATTTCCCTTTCTTGGACTGACCTCTACCCCAAAAGTGAGACATCTGGGCTTTTGGAGATGGTTTGTCTGCAAATATGGCAGGTGACTTACCCTTCTACCATGCACCTTCTACTGTTGCCAAATGAGTATGTCCAAAGCTGCATAGATACACTCAGTTCATATTAACAGATAAATCTGAGCAGTAACATTTTACTCTGATTACTGGGATGAGAAAGGCTGGCCTTGAGCATGCTCTTAATGGCCTAGTCTGCCAAGGTGGAGGAGGTGGCAAAAAGAAAGCTTGGCAAATAGTCTTATTTATGGGACTGAAACACAGAAATTTTGCTATTTTGTCTGAAATGAAACTTTCAAACTGAAATTGCTGATGAATAAGATGGAAACACCAAACATTGCTGTATTTACACTGCTGGAAGAACAGAAGCTGGTGTGAGGACAGCCAGAATGTGGTCGAGGGCCCAAAATTCCACAGGACAAGCTTGACTTGCATCCATTATTTGTGGGAAGAGAGAAGTCAAATTATGTCTCAGACTGGTGCAGAGGCCGAGAACCAGAAGTAGGAAAGAGTGGGTTAGTTTAAAGGTAAATTAATTACTATAATGAAAGAAGGGGGACTTTGCATTAGTTCAGCTGGGATTCTAGTATACACTTATGGGAATAAACAAACATACTAGAAGCTTGTATCAGTATATAGTAATATTTATGATTATCCGAGTAAATATTTACAGCTCCAGACAGCATTAGCCTGGGCTTGACCCATAAATAGGACATTTTTCAAAAGCCTTGAATATTTTATTTCATACACAACCAGTAATACTGCTTGACCTTTTAGCATTAGATCTGGAAAGAGAATTTATAGCTTGTTTGAATAAACATGGCCATATTTACAATTTGCTAGGTATGATGTTAGCAGAAATGCAGCTTTAAAGGCTTTTCCCCCTTGTTGGTTATATGTCAAAAAATAGATAATAAATAAAATTATAATTATTGAGAGGGAAAAGTATATATAATCTTTTTCATAAATTTGATAGCAACAAGCCAAATTTATTTTACTGGAACATTACAACATGATGTAATAGCTAATAATAGACAGAAATACAACACTTAAATACTGTGTATTGCTGAATATAGACTATTGGAGAAAGCTTCTCATCTTCATGCCCTTTTACTACCCAATAAAATAGAGGTAAATTTAAGGTCAGCTTTTAGTATAAGCTAATCTGATATCTTCCTGTGATACTAAAACAGTATTCACAATTCTAAGTCATATGTTCTTAATCTTAATATCTCACATTCAGTATATGGAGTGAGATACGGAGAATGAAAAATAGAACATAACTGCTCAAAATATTAATCAAAACCAGGAGACATCTTGGAAATAAACATTAATAGCTCATCAGATAGGTTTAGCATCAACTTTTTCTTGTTTAATCTTGACATGAAATGGAACAGTAAACATGATGGATGACATGCAATATGAACTTGTCTTGCGCACATGCATGCATGCACACAAACAGGAGGGTTCATATAACTGATGCAACAAAGGGAGATTTTCCCTAACATGGGCAGATCAGTTACCTTAGTAGTACTTGGAATATGAAGCTGGTAGATGGAACTGGAAACACCCAAGTTTGAATGCACTGCATAGTCACATATTAACACGGTGGAGATAAACCACAGTACTAAAATGCAGCAGCACAGTAGCAGCTCAAGGGAAGCAGAGAGACAGCTAGTAATTAGGACTAACCTTGCAAGGGCTACATTGTGGGGGACCTGGGAGTACTGTTCAAATTACATACATAAAAATTTAATGAGATGCTAGGGGAAAAAATCATAGATGTTGGCATACAGGTAATTCCATATGATTCAAATTGCTTAGCTTCAATCACTGATCACTATTCTCACATTAGGACATCATACAGTCCTGAGTTTATTAGTATATTTCCAATGTATCTATTATGCAAGGTAAATATTTTAAAAATTAAAATAGTGCATTCATCCACTATGTATATATTGTTTCCTACCTGAATCTGCTATGTAGTAAGACTGTGTTTTACCTCAACTGTTTTATTTCAGTAGTGGTTGCAGTAACTTAATAATATAGTAGTGCCCGAAGACCTCATTAGGATTGGAGTTCCAGTTGTGCTGCTTCAGTGGTCTACAATCTATATAGCATGTATTGTTCTATATCCTCCTTCTCCTTCACATGCAAAGGAAGGACTTGCCTGTGAAAATGCTTTTGGGAGTGGCAAAATCCACAAAATACTGACTTCTTTAAGGCAAAGCTACTAGAGAGAACTGGCGGGGACTTCCCAACTAATGCTGGGTGCAAAAGGGTTCTGAGGTATCAAAAAGTTTCCCATTCTAAAGCAGGACAAACCCGAGTCCTTTTGTGTCTTTTGGACAAAAAAAAAAAAATCAAGCCCCCCAGAATAGCCAATATCCCTCCTCTGCCTGAGTCAGTCCTGAGACGTGAATGTGAGTCACCCAAATCCCAGGTTTACATCCTAACCACTGGGCTATCAGCTCTTCGGGAATGATTCTCTCATTAACTCTGATTTTGACCAAAATTTTCATTCTGGACTGAGAAACTTTCCTTGACAGTTTTGTCAAAACTGGTACATTAGAGCACAAACTTTTGATTTAGACGAATCAGCATTTCCAAAAGAAAAGGATTTTGGCTCTGTTCCCAAACACAGTAACAAAGGTACCACTACCTAGGGCCCATCTCATTGTCCATACTCCTCCCAGATACCCCACAGCACAGCTGTTTAGCTTGTGGAGATGTCATTAGTTGGCCTTCAAACTGATGTGTACCCAAGGCTACTTCATGAAGTCTCAAAGTTATGGAAGGAGAGTTACTGCAGTCTGCCATAATTTCACTTAAGGACGTCGTGAAGTGAAAGTGGTTATGTTCAGAAACCATGTAGTTCTTCCACCCCAGTGACCAGGCTACACACCAGCTCTATACTTTAAAAGGCTGTAGAGCAGCTTGTGACAGTTGCACAGTCGTGGAAAAGTGAGTATAGCTATCTCTCTCCTCCACCTTTTCTCGTGTCCTCTAAGACAGAATTTGGGTAGCATTTCCATGTGTTTCATGCCCTCCATGCAGAGAAGAATAGATATGCCACTCTTGGTAAACTGACCAGGGCTCCTCTGGGATGAAATTTGCTTTGTAAGTGTACTGTTTATGCACATAGAATGAATACATTCCATGTTGAGAGTTTGTCTGTAACTGTACTTCTGTTATATCTATTAGGTAATAAATGCTACCTCCTCAATCCCAGGTAAGAATATGCATGTCACATTTCATCTCTAGACCACTTCTACTTTGCCTGTGGGAGGCTCCCCTACTTTGTGCTGTTCATAAGAGTTATACTAATTCTGGTTTTGCTCAATATGTTATAAAGGCTAACGGTGTTTATAAGGCAGAGATTTACAGAGCTTACAGTCAGCTGGATTTCAGTTTGTGTGTCAGCTGGACATGTTTTTATCCCTCTTGTGTCTATATAGTGAATAGCTGTAGTCAGATAACTATAGAAAAGTAATAGCTCTGGCAAGCTAGACAAGTTATATCTATGTAAAGTGGAAGGATTGTCCGCCATGAAATTTTTAAAATATTGGATACAAAATAACAAGTCATTAATTGAGAAAGGCAACCAGGTCTGTTCCAGAATAGTTTCACAAAAAAACAGCTCCCTCCTCAATAACAGAGAGCCAAATCAGAAAGCTGCATATTGACTCAGCGAATTAATGCCTGGGGGCATATTGCCAAAGATTTGAGAAATCAAAAGACTGATTTTCAGCTCCCGTAGCAGAATGGAAAATTCCAGGAGCAGGGTGTTGCAGATTCTATAGAGCTGCGTATATATTATTGCTCTCTAAAAAACACCAGAATCTTCTTCGGAGCTAGATGTTGCATTACACATAGTTTTATTAATAATCTTTCCAATATTAATTTATGCTTTAAATAGAGCAGAATAGAGCCTTTACCCTCACTAGAATCCTGACAACCAATTTAATAAGAGCACTAACGAGCACAGATAACATGTTTGTGTTAGGATCTCACTCATTAAAAAGATTAATTAATTTTTATAACACCCATGATATTTTACAGTAACTTCCTTCATATGCACTATGTACTTATACACAGAATTAGGAACAATTATGCCTTAATACTTTTTTGAATCTCTCTTTTGCTCTACAGGTAGAAATTAACATACAAGAATGCCACAATGTCAATAAAAGACAAAGTTTCCTGTGTCAAAAGAATATCTTGCATTTTCTCAGACAATAATATATTTCATGCCTCCAGCTTTCCATGTGTATACCTTTCATGTATATAGCTTTCCAACACTACTTCTCACTGCACCGAGGGGTTAAATTCTGATAGTTTGTCTTGAAAATCCTGCTCTACCAGATCAGCTGAATTTATCACAAAATTTAGAAAGTTTAACACTGCAGGCACCAGTGACATCATGGTTACCATAGAAATAGGAATCTAGTAAAAAAATTAAAAAAAAGCTACAGCTGCTGTATTGCTATCACCACTGCTGTACTGCTAGTGCTCAGGTCTTCCAACCAAAGGAAGAAGGCCAAAGATCCTTACTACAAAACTATTCAAAATTCCAAAACTCTTTATTTATGTAATACACACACTGAAAGAGCAGAGGGAGTTTCTATTTGTAACTAGCCTATCAACTCCTGTCATAGTCACTTCTGCCTAAGGTTAAATAATATTAAATAGAGATAGCAGTAAATGACATTAGATATAGGCCAAGTCCTCCAGTCAGTTTCAAGCCCAAGAAAACCTCATGAATTTCTGACTTGGAATCTATTTCCATGGCGTCTGTTCCACTTCCAGAGAGTGAGAGTGGGGTGGGCAAAAAGAAAAACCCACTTGAAAACATGAAAAAAATCAAACAGAGGAGAGGTAGAGTGCAAGAAGAAGTAAAGTAAGATTAAAAATAGAGCAAAGGTTAAGAAAAAAAAACAGTACAGTGCATGTTGTACCATATATGGTGTCAAGTATCAGGAGGTAGCCGTGTTAGTCTGTATCCACAAAAAACAACAAGGAGTCCGGTGGCACCTTAAAGACTAACAGATTTATTTGGGCATAAGCTTTCGTGGGTAAAAAACCTCATTTCTGCATCTGACTCCTTGTTTTTACCATATATGGGACACTCTTTGGTCCCAAACTAGCTTTTGGGGAGAATGTTTATTCTATACTAAGAAGCATACTCCTTAGGTTGAAAACTCTGTGCAGGGAAGATTTGTGAATTCAAGGTAGATTTGCTAGCTCAAAAATATTGTTTGAGAGTTTCACACAACATTTCACACCTCCCCTATTCAACATTATGCACAACAGAACAGTTAGAGAGTCTGACACACAGTAAATAAAATCCCAACTCCAAGGCAGAGCATCCAGGATCGAACAAGTCATGAAAAAAAAAAAAAAAAGGAAAATTGTCTCCCAGTGATGATTTTTCCCTACATGAACAAAGTTGCATTTGTTACATTTAATAGCATGGCAATTAGCCTCTGAAAATACTATTGTGTTAACAGATATGTGAATCTTTCTGTTTTGAGGGAGGGGGGGAAGCTCTGTGTGTGCTATTTTTCACCGGCTGCTTCAATTTTCATTGTCAACCATCTGGCTTAAGACTGAATAGATAGCTGAGCTTCTTTGGCCAACTAAATTTCTGAACAAAGATTAATGTCAAATACCAATTATTCAGCTCTACCGTGTGGCTTGGTAAAAAGTAGAGTTTCTATTGACCATGATACCCATTCTCCACCTTCTCCAAACAAATCCTTCTCTAGCATTTTGGTCAGATTTGCAGAATAGCACCATTCAGCTTTCTAGGAAGAAAACATTAAAAATGTATGCAATGAGAAACAGTAATGCCTTCCACAAAAGCATTGCACTGAACTTGCCAGATTCTCCAACAAATCTTTTCCATACATTGATAACTCTTTTGCAATCAATAACAAAGCGTGTTTCCCAAATGAATACCAACGTTGCAATTCAATCTTCTGCTGCCATTATTTGCGCAAGATGTACTCCAAGATTTATGATAGTAGCAAAGATGCTTGATTGAAATATATCCTTATAGTTAGGACACTGTCCACACTGTTATATTGAAATCTGCCAGCTTCTACCACCTTAGGAGATGGCTGTGCCCAGCAAGAACATAGATAGTTTTGAATATAGATACCAGGAGACTTATTAGAATTTGGAACTGACTGCTGAAACCACAAGTGGAAGCAGAAAATGTTCATGGGTTTAAGCCAAGGCTGGATGATCTGCACAAAGTGAACATGCATACAGAGACAGAGACAATGACTGAAATACATCTATTCCCTGCGGTTCCAGCAAAGGTATATTTGTTTATTTTCAGAGTTTCTGAGCAACTTTCCAGCAGCCAAGACATTAGATACAATGGAATAAATCTTTTAAACACATTTTGTCTTGAAAAAATGATCAAAACAAAATTAATTTAGGACAATGCAGAAAACATGCAAGTTATTTCCTGAGTGATAGCTTTTTCTCCAGCACTCAACTGCAAAATTCCAAATTATCTGTTCTGCAGAGCAGGTAAGCAAAATATCTGTATTTTTTTTTCTCCCCTCGGTACTTGGCAACATCCTCTGCTGATATCAACGTATCTCAACCATAAGTCAGTGGAGCTATGCCAGTTTATATCAGCTAAAGATCTGGCCCAATATCTTTCAGAGAGGGCACTTGTAGTTCCTGTGTGTGTTAATTATGTCTTTCCAATCATCTTGTCAGGTTTGATTATTGAATTCTCCTTCTGTTCTGAGTGATCTAGGTTATGCTGAAACCCAGAATTTTTCAACCATTCTTTTGAACTGTCAACTCAATTATTCCGAACTTATCTTAAGTATTATTTGATAGGTTCATAGTGTCACTTGGACATAATTGGGGGGGGAAGCAGGTTCTGAGAGGATACTGGAACAAAAGGGAGATTTTCAAAGGCAGGTGCCTGACACACTGTAAATAAAATCCCAACTCCACACAAGCTATAGAAAGCCAGTGGAATTTGGGTGCTGAACTTCCAATTGATCCTTCCAAAATCTCCCCCAAATTATTGTTTACCAGTTGGCATATATGGGCCACAATTGTGTATTTATTTTAAAAGGGACTATTTTGCACATAAATAACGTTATTTTATAATTATTTAGACAATAAGTTCACTGGGTTAAACAGGTTTTTTTCTAAACACAAAAATTGGGCCAAGTTTTCTGACGGGTAAAGTGAATTCAAAATCCTTTTTGGCATGAAGACAATTTTAATTGAGACCAGTCTCTCTTAGTTTTCTTTTTAAGGGATAGCCATACAAAATTTAATGGGCATCAAAATGGATCAGTTCATCACAGTAGTGTTTTGGGGCAGCAAGACTGCAAAAAGGTTTGTTATCACACGGCTTTGCTTTTATGATACAAATCAAGAATTCCACACATCCCTTGTTTTTAAAAATCAATAATTATTCATGACTTTGTACACACAATAATTTTTAAACTTGAGTTAAACAATGTGCAAATAGGTGTGACAAGTTGCCCAAGACTCTTCATAGAACCACCAGGTACAGATGCAGAAAAGGCAAAAGTGTTTAATAAATATTTCTGTCCTGTATTTGGAAAGAAATAGGATGATATATTCATATTAATTGAGGATGTTTGTAACGAAGTCCATTAATAACGAAGGGAGGATGTTCAACAGCACTTACTAGAGAGAAACATTTTTAAATCAACAGGCCTGGATAACTTATGCCCAGGAGTCCTAAAAGAGTTGTCTGAGAGAAATTCCAGAAGAGTGGAAGAATGATAATACTGAGCCAATATTCAAAGAGGGTAAATGGGATGACCTAGGTAATTATAGGGCTGTTAGCCTGCAGGGGCGGCTCTATGTATTTTGCCGCCCCAAGCATGGCAGTCAGGCGGCTTTTGGCGGCGCACCTGCGGGAGGTCTGCTGGTAACACGGCTTCGGAGGCATGCTTGTGGGAGGTCCCACAGTCCCACACCTTTGGCGTACCCGCCGCCAAATTGCCGCCGAAACTGCTGGACTGACTGACCTCCCATAGTCATGCCACTGAAGGCAGCCTGACTGCCACCCTCACGGCGACCGGCTTGGAGCGCTGGTGCCTGGAGCCGCCTCTGTTAGCCTGATATCCATCTGTAGTGGTGCGGCACTCACCTCTGCAGTGTCTCCTGCTGGTCATCCAGGGAATTAGCTCGCCAGCCTCTGGAGCGCCCTCTTCATGCCAGTGTCCCACTTGCCACAAGTCCCTTCAGGACCCCGGTGCCCCTTTCAAGCCAGGGTGCTGCCCCGTGGCAGTACCCCCACAGATCTGGGTCTCCCCTCCCCAGGGAACCCCCACCCTGTATCCCCACCTCACATCAGACTACAGCTGCTGCCAGTCATCACCTAGCCCCCGTTCCCTGGGGCAGACTGCAGTGTAAGTGCCACTTATCATCGGCAAGGGGGGTTTGGACCTGCTGCCTTTGCCTACCCCAGGCTACCCCTCTGTAGCCCCAGTACCTGTTCTTGGCTGTTAACAAGGCCAGCAGCCTGGGGGGTTTCCCAGCTGGAGCTCCCCAGCTCCTCTGGCCTTCCCCCAGCCCTGCTCCAGCCTAGGTACCTTGCTCAGCTCTCAGGCAGACAGGCCCTTCTCCCTCAGAGCTAGAGGGAGAGTACTGCTCTGGCTTCTGGCCCCAGCCCTCTTATAAGGGCCACCTGGGCCCTCATTAAGCCTGATTGGGGCGTGGCCCCCAGCTGAGGCTGCTTCCCCCCAGTCAGCCCTGTTTTTCCTTCCCTGCCACAGCCCTCCCACAAGGCTGTTTTAAGCCTTTTAAGGCAGGAGCGGGTGACCACCCCACTACACCATCCCAGACAAAATAATGGAAAAGCTGACACAGAACTCAATTAATAACTAATTGAAGGATGGGAATATATTTAATACCAGTCAATATGTTTTATGGAAAATTTGCCAGACAAACAAACCTGATTTCATTCTTAGAGATTAAAAACTGTTGATAAAGATAACTGCACAGATGTATTATAAAAGATATTACCACACCCACCTAGTCTCTCTAGATGTACTATACTTAGACTTTTGTAAGGCATTTGACTTAGTATGGCATGATCTTCTGATTAAAAAATTAGCACTATACAATACAAATAAAACTCACATTAATGAATTAAGAACCAGCTAACTGGCAGATCTCAGAAAGCAGTTGTTAATGGGAAATCATCATTGCATGGGGGTGTTTCAAGTGGGGTTTTAAAGAGATTGGTGGTAGACCCGACAGTACAAAACTTTTGATTCAGTGATCTAGAGGTAAATCTAAAATCACTAGTGAGAAAATTTGCAGATGACACAAAGATTGGGGGAGTGATAAATAATGACAGTAATGCAGAGTGATCTGGATGATTTACTAAAATGCGACCATTCATACGAAATGTGTTTCAATCCAGTCAAATGCAATGTTATGTATCTAGGAAAAAGGAATTCCTACAGAATGGGGATTGTGTCCTGGAAAGCAATGACTCCGAAACGGATTCAGGGGTCAAAATGGACAAGCAACTCAGCATGGGCTCCCAGTGTGATAATGTAGCAAGAAAGGCTAATGCAATCCTTCAAATGTAAGAACAAGTAAGTAGTGAATAGGAGTAGTGATGTCATTTTACCTGTGTATACCTCATGGATGGGACTGACACTTGAATATTGTGCATACTTCTTGTGGTCACATTTTTAAAGGAAGTTGAAAAATGGAGAAGGTGCAGAAAAGAGACAAAAATTATTTGAGGACTGGAGAAAATGCCTTACAAGAAGAAACTTAAATCTGTTTAGCTCATGAAAAAGAAGATTTAGGGGGTCACTTGATTACATTGTATAAGAACCTTCATGGGAAGAGATACTGGATACTAAAGAGTTCTTTAAATTAGCAAAGAAAGACATAACAAGAACCAAAGGTGGGAAGCTAAAGCCATATAAATTCAAATTAAATATCAGGCACAAATTTTTAACACAGAGGATGATTAACCATTGGAACAAACTACCCAGGGAAGTGGTAGATACTTCATTTCTTGAAGTCTGAAAATCAAGGCCAGAAGCGTAACTGAAGATATTCTTTAATCAGACATCAGTTATTAGGCTCAATCTGGGGGAAACTTAATGGCCTCTACTACATAGGTGCTCACAGTAGATTATCAAATGGTCCGTTCTGGGCATTTTTGTCCTTATGAATACATGTGTATTGTACAGAGCAGGCGGCCAGCAGCAACAGTGTGAGGACACAGCCAAATGAACAAAGTCAACTGGGTATGGATTGTCAGATTACTGCTCTTCTGGAAGACAAATCAGCATATAATGTGCAAGGTAACCACTGAAGGATAGTGGAACATGACAAACATGTACACTCTCAACTTCATCAAGAAAAAATAAGAATTTTTGTTTTATTTTCTCTTTTAAAGTTATCCAGGATTTCAGGAACTGGTGAAGACTTACTTTGTGATATAGTCTAAAGTATCTGTAGAAAAACATGGAAATGACTATCAACCACAGTCATCTCCTTTTGCGGAGGCTATGGTTTAGCAGTGCTCTCTTCAGCAGAACTACTATTCATTTGCAAAAGTAAACTTAGCCTATTAAGCACAGCCAGTTGCTACACCTGAAATCTTTACCTTAAAGGAGTAGATTTATACTATATGCAGGAAGCTGGTCTGATAAAATATATTGCCTCACTCACCTTGCCTCCCTAGATTTATCCTGGACTCCATTCCTAATACACAGCGTAGTCCTGAATAGTAAGTCCTGTACTGCTGCAACAGATGCATGTCACCAGTCTGATCGCTTATAGGAAGGGACTTTTGATAAATGCAATACAGAGCACATCTGCAGTGGATAACTCATGAGCTGAAAGTAACCAGTCAATATGTGTTACAATAAATGTCACATGATACCACAGAGTTTCTCAGTACCTTATGCTGAATTATGTCCATTTATTTCTGTTCCAAAGGTTGTGATCAAAGTTTCTGTAGTGTACCTAGCAAGTATGTCATGAACCCAGTTTCCAATCCAAAATATAATGTATACCCTCAAAATTCTCATTGATTCCAATCTGATAGAAACAACATATAAGTTGATTAAACTGAGAGCTGAAGTGAATACAAATCATAAACTATAGGGTCTGGCTCATTCAGCAGCCATTAAATAATTTAAGGTCTGCTTTGTAGTCCATGAATACGGCTAACCAAGCATTTGCATATGCAGCAACATACGAAAATGTTCTGTTCTATCATGATTCAAGAATCACAAATTGATATTTGTACCATTGGCACCAGCTTGGCTGCCCCTTCTGCTGATGACGTCGACAGTGGTTCATGATATACTGATTACATGTGGTGACTTACATGTCTACACTATGGGATTACTCCGAATTTACAGAATTCGATTTTTGGCAACCGATTGTATAAAGTCGAATGCATGCGGCCACACTAAGCACATTAATTCAGCGGTGTGCGTCCATGTACCGAGGCTAGCATCAACTTCCAGAGCGTTGCACTGTGGGTAGCTATCCCATAGCTATCCCATAGTTCCTGCTGTCTCCCCCGCCCATTGGAATTCTGGATTGAGATCCCAATGCCTGATGGGGCCAAAAATTTGTCGCAGGTGATTATGGGTAAATGTTGTCAGTCAATACTCCCTCCATGAAAGCAACGACAGACAATCATTTCGCGCCCTTTTCCCTGGATTGCCCGGGCAGACACCATAGCACAGCAACCATGAGCCCATTCAGCCTTTTTTCAGTATCACCGTATGTTTACTGCATGCTGCTGACAGACGTGGTACTGCAGTGCTACACAGCCGCATCCCCTTGCCTTTGCAAGTTAGCAAAGATGGTTACCAACCACTGTACCGTCTGCTGCTGTCATGGGTGCTCCTGGCTGGCCTCGGTGAGGTCGGTCGGGGGCGGCAGGACAAAAATAGGAATGACTCCCCAGGTCATTCTCTTCTTTAAGTTTTGTCTAATGGAGAGTCAGTCCTGCCTAGAATATCAGGCAAGCCTACTAAAGAACCAGAGAGGCAAACGGCTGCTCCGGGTCAGAGTCCCGGACATCCCGCAGAAATGATGAGCTGCATGCCATTCTAGGGGGTGCCCCTACAACAACCCCACCCATTGCTTCCCTCCTCCCCCACCCCTCCCAGGCTACCTTGGCAGTTATCCCCCCATTTGTGTGATGAAGTAATAAAGAATGCATGAATTTGAAACAACACTGACTTTATTGCCTCTGCAAGCAGAGATCAAAGAGGGGAGGGGAGGGCTGTTGGCAAAGTAGAGTGAACCACCATTCTGCACTTGCTCAGCCTATAGCTGAAAATGGGAATCTGTGATAAGCACTAGGATAGAAGCACAGGCAGGACTGAATCTCCATTTGTGTGTGGGCCTTTTGTTGACACTGGTAAAATACAAAAGGTCACAGGATATGTATGTTGGGGGACAGTTCCAAACGGCAGCTTTATTTTTTTATTTGCAGCAAAATGTTGAGGTCTAAGTATCTGATTGTGAGCCCTGGGAGCAAGGGGTACGCTGGGGTAGGTGCGACCACGCAGTGCTGCCAACTGGGAGAGCAGCCTGAGGCAGAAGCCTCCAGCTGGCATGATATTCCAGGCAGGACTAAATCTCCATTACACAAAACTTAAAGAGAATGACCTGGAGTCATTCCCGTTTTTGTCCAGGCGCCCCCGACTGACCTCACCAGGGCCAGCCAGGAGCACCCATGTCTGCCCAGGCACCCCTGACCGACCTCACCGAGGCCAGCCAGGAGCACCTATGGGACGACGATGATGGTTACAAGTCATACTGCACCATCTGCTGTCCACAAGGCAAGGCTATGGTATGCTACTGTGTAGCGCTGCAGCACCGTGTTTGCCAGCAGCATCCAGTAGACATATGGTGACAGTGAAAAAAGGCGAGAAACGATTTTTTCCCTTTGCTTTCACAGAGTGAGGCGGGCCTGACGACATATACCCTGAACCACCCGCGACAATGTTTTTGACCCTTCAGGCATTGGGAGCTCAACCCAGAATTCAAATGGTTTTCGAAGAGTGCGGGAACTGTGGGATAGCTACAGTCGTCAGTCGCCCCTCCCTCCGTGAGTGTCCATTTGATCCTTTGGCTTTCTGGTACGTTTGTCTCAGCTCCTTAAATTTCACGCAGCACTGTGTTGAGTCCCTGTTGTGGCCTCTGTCCATCGTGGCCTTGGAGATTTTTTCAAATGTTTTGGCATTTTCGTCTTTTGGAATGGAGTTCTGATAGAACAGATTCATCTCCCCATACAGAGATCAGATTCAGTATCTCCCGTACGGTCCATGCTGGAGCTCTTTTTTGATTCTGGGACTGCATGGTCACCTGTGCTTATGAGCTCTGCATGGTCACCTGTGATGATCAGTGCTCCATGCTGGGCAAACAGGAAATGAAATTCAAAAGTTCGCGGGGCTTTTCCTGTCTACCAGTGCATCCGAGTTCAGATTGCTGTCCAGAGCAGTCATAATGGTGCACTGTGGGATAGCTCCCGGAGGCCAATACCATCGAATTGTGTCCACACTAACCCTGATTCGAGCCAGCAATGTCGATTTCAGCGCTACTCCCTTCGTCGGGGAGGAGTACAGAAATCAATTTTAAGAGCCCTTTATGTCTACAAAAATGGCTTTGTTGTGTGGACGGGTGCAGGGTTAATTCGATTTAATGCTGCTAAATTTGACCTAAACTCATAGCCTTAGACATCAGTACAACTCCCCTGGCTGCTTTCTGGCCTATGAAGATATTATATTAAGGATTTTAATATTACTGAGGTATGAAAGATATCGGGACCTCTTACATACATAAGTATTGAATGACATTGTTAAGCCAAGGATTTTCCACAGTATACCAATGATATCTGATTCTATATCCTCTTCTGTTATGCAAAACAAATTCACTGATGTATATGATACAAGTAACACTACATATCTGAATAGGCTATGTAGATCCTTATGGTCTACATGTTCAGATCCTAATTAGATAACACACCAAAATTAATTTCTAGGTCTCTCAATCAATAATCTTATACATCAAAATCACCACATAGCTTAACAAGCTACATTTGCTATTCAAGGAATCCACATCATTAGAATAGCAGAAGTGTTGAAAATTAGAGAATCACATCTCATTACACCAGTGTAAATTTGAATGAGGCAAGGTAGGTGATGTAATATCTTTCATTGATAGCTCAAAATCTTGTACTTTCCACCAACTGAAGTTGGTTCAATAAAAAGATATAATCTCACCCACCTTCTGTCTCATATACCCTGGGACCAACATGATTACAACAAAACTATACATTTGAAGTAATTCAGATTACTTAAGCAGAACTGTCCCAAATGTATACCATTTTCACAAAGATCTGGACCTAGCTGCAAGACAGAGGTGTACTGGTAGATCTGGAAGATTTCAAATCACATGCCTCTACTGGCTCCAGGTATTATTCACCTTCACAAACAATACAGACACACAAATTCAACAAATTTGTAAGTTTCATCTTATGACCCCAAATTCGATATTTATACCTCAGTCTTCTGAGGAATTAAAAAAAAACAGCTCTCCCCCCACCTGTTTTTTGTCATTTATCACTTTTACACATAGTGGAGCCAAAACACTTCTTTGTAAACATCAACCCTTCTTATATTACAGCTGAAGGGCAAAAATGATTAAATTCAATTAAAAAATGATGAAACATATAACCCGTAAGTAAACATGTCCCTTGATTGGCTGATAAGATCACATGACCAACACGTTATCTTGCAAAAACAAATGGAATTTAGTTTGAAGCCTTATCACTAAAATGTATTGGTGGGAAACTCAAGCAGTGTCTTCTGATGAAACAAACAGAACCAGACCTTTTGCTTTATCTTTTTGAGAACATGTAATTCAAGTAATCCATAATACATCAGCAGTATAGTATGGCTTGTACCTATAGTAGAGTATTTCTTCTGCATAATACATCAAGGTATCAAAATATTATCAAGGGGAATATTCCTGGGATTAACTTTAGGCATAATGATGGGGTGGGGGATGGGGGAATCTTGCTCAGTCATTGGACAGTTGAAACAAAGCCTGAAGAAAACAAATGGCTATGTGGTTTAACTGAAGTAGTTTTGTATGAGAGAATTGCCAACTAAAGAAATAACTAATACATTCACAGAGGGACTGTGAAGGGACACCCACCGCAGGAGCACCTCCTTTTGGCCAGGCCTGGTGTAGCAGCTGTCTCCCCCTATGTTGCCACCCTGCCAACGGTCACTCTGTCGCTGTGGTGGTCTCTCTTCCTGCAGCTTGGCCCCCTAGCCAGGTCAGACTTTAGTCCATGCCTTCTGGGATAACAGAGTCCAATCTATAGTCCAGTGACCTTACAGCCAGTCCTTCCATCTGTCTCTGGGCTCCATGGGCCTTATACTCCTTACCTCAGGGGGTTTCACCCCAACTTCCTTGGTGGCTGGTAGGGGAACCCATGCACTCCTTCTACTCTGGCTCTAGCCCAAGGCCCCTGTAACTGACAGCTGGCTCCCCCAGACTCCTTACTGCCTCCCTGGATTGCTTTCTACCTCTTCTGTTCCTCAATGAGTGACAGCCCCTTATTGCTAAAAACTTCACAACTTTATAATCACTATGCAGTCCCACCTCAGCTGGGCTTCATTATCAATTAAACCTGGTTTTCTCTGTCACTTTCAAGTGTTTCCAGGTATGTTAATTGGCCTCTCAGGCCGACATTAATCCCTGCCGCAACTGTGTGGGGTACACACTCTATCATAGGGACTTTTGGGGGTTTATATCAAAACATTTAAATATACTGCCCAACTTCTGAAAATTTGCCAGTATCATCCAAGCCATTCTTCCCAATTTACCATGATTTCATCCCCAAAATATTGGAATACATATTTTTTTAAATTACTGTAATCACCAATAAGGCAACATCAATTTAATATTAATACACAAATCTATAGTACCACTTCTACTAAGGTCCAACATACTGGATAGGAAATACTATTATGGTGCATCAGTTTCAACATGAATTGATCTTGCCAAAATATCTGGAACTAAACGATGGTTTAATTATGTTATAGATCCACAAAAACAAGATCTAAAAGCCAAATGCAAATTAGCACAGTAGATTCAATACAGAAACTTAGGGTTTAGATATTGCTTATTGCTATGGAAATTTTTCTTCAGTGCATGACATCTTTTGTTCAATTTATTCTTTAAAAAAAAATCAATAAAGTAATTGAATTACTAAACAGCAGTTTAATAGTCTCTTAATAACAAATATAGAGTCTGAGAAAGCCTCAGATATGCTTTAGATATCCCATAGATAAGCTTTACCATTTTAGCAGAATAAATTGATGATTTTAGTATGTCATTTTTTTTTTCAGTTTCAATTATCATTCTTTCAAATACAGTCTGTCAATTTATTTTAGAAATACTACTTGGGAAGACTTGTTTATATAAATAAATTAGTAAATTCAGAGGTCAAAAGCCCAGTTTACTGAAAGATTGTTAAACTACATGTAAGGAAACATAGTACTTATATTTTTGTATGGAAAAGACAATGATCTACCCATCATTAATCTATTTTACATGCATAAACAAATGCTTCCTGGAGAGGCATGGTAGAAAGGTTTTATCTGGATGACAGAAGGCCAAATGAGTACATTGAGGCAAAAATTTTCAACTAAAAATATTTTTAGACGAAAATGCAGATTTGGTTACACTAAAACTTTTGCATATTTGTCTCAATTTGTTTCAATAAAAAACTAAAATAAATGCTGAAAACTGAAACTTTTTGTTTCAACATTTTCAAAATGAAACATCATATTTCAATTCAAAACAATTTCAGTTCCAAATTTCCTTGAATTTTATTTATTTTTTAAATGTGGAAAAAAATGCTCAAAATCAAAATGAAATGTTTCATTTCAGCTCAAATGAGATGTTTTGTTTGACCCCAAACAATTTTTTTGTTCAATTTTTTTGAAATTGCCAGTGAACTGAAAAATACGTTATTTGCCCAGCTCTATAGATAACTTATACAGATCATCCCAAAGGGGAGCACTAAACTTTTGCATATTTGTCTCAATTTGTTTCAGTAAAAAACTAAAACAGGGATCAGCAACCTTTTGCACGCAGCCCGCAAGGGTAAGCACTCTGGCGGGCAGGGCCGGTTTGCTTACCTGCAGCATCCACAGGTTCAGCCGATCGCGGCTCCCACTGGCCGTGGTTCACCGTCCCAGGCCAATGGGGTCTGCAGGAAGCGGCGCAGCCGAGGGATGTGCTGGATGCCACTTCCCGCAGCCCCCATTGGCCTGGAGCAGTGAACCACGGCCAGTGGGAACCATGATCGGCTGAACCTGCGGATGCGGCAGGTAAACAAACTGCCTGGCCCGCCAGGGTAAGGACCCTGGTGGGCCATGGGCCAAAGGTTGCCGATCCCTGAACTAAAATAAATGCTGAAAATTGAAACTTTTTGTTTCAACATTTTCAAAATGAAACATCATGTTTCAATTCAAAACAATTTCAGTTCCAAATTTTCTTGAATTTTATTTATTTTTTTAGATGTGAAAAAAATGCTCAAAATCAAAATGAAATGTTTCATTTCAGGTCAAATGAGATGTTTTGTTTTGGGCCCAGACAATTTTTTGTTCCATTTTTTTGAAATTGCCAGTAAACTGAAAAATATGTTATTTGCCCAGCTCTATAGATAACTTATACAGCTCATCCCAAAGAAAACTTTTAAAACTTACCAGCACGTAGTGTGTACTTGCTGCATATATGCTGCAAATAGTATTCCAGGAAAATTTTGGAGTGTTGTAATTTTTGTATTGTTTTGTTTTAACTGGAACTAGTTCTTTTATCAGTCTATGAACGTAGGTGCCTTAGCAGAGCTTACAGGGAGCTGCATAATGTCTAAAAAGTAATCTATTAACATTTTCTATACCAGCGGTTTTCAACCTGTGGTCAGCAGACCCCTGTGGGTCTACAAAAGGTGACTATGAAAATAAAGTTTCAGATCCCATTTTCTGATCAAAATGTGTGACTACCCTCACCTACAGGTCAAAACCCAGAAGTACTGTCATTACCATAGAAACCCACAGTTTAGTGCCCTTTCTCAAATACGTCAAATACTATGCCAAGAATGTGCAACATTTATAGTTGAATTATATTCAGTCAGTTTTCAGCCTAAAACTTATAGTAGGAGTCCGCGGACCAGAGGTTGAATGTCCAAAGAGGTCCGCACCTCCATTTGACATTTTTTAGGGGTCTGAAAATAAAAAACAGGCCGAAAACCACTGTTTTATAGTTAGAAATTTCACATCTTTAAGGTCCAGTATTTCCAATCCTTTCAGGGCTAGAATGGAGAACTAGTGGAATCTCCAATCACCAGTGGGACAAAGCTCCCATTTCTAGCTTTACAGAACTATGTGTCATTAGATTTAAGATGCGACATTTTAAAGCTGACACTGGTCCAACTTGACTGCCCTGGGTATCAGGCAACAGTAAATGGTGGGAAGGGGGGAAACTCCACATTTGGATGGTTCAGAGAAGGCAATCCTTTTTTTAAAAATGATGGCTATTTAAAGCTTCTGAGGTAGTAGGGATATTAGCACAAGTCCTGAGGGAAACAGATAAGTTGAAAGAGAGGACTGTTAATGAAGACACATACATTTGCTTCATGCATTTGTTTACATTATGAATAAAAACTTTAAGAAAGGAATGCATAATAGTTAAGTACTATATTTTATAGGTAGCTGCTCTGCTATATAAAACCATCTTTATAAAAAAAATACCTTCTTGACATTTCTTGGACATATATAGCTGTGACTAGGCAAAGTAGCATAGCGAATGTCATCAATTCTACACAAAAAGCAGATAAGAAACCTGGAGTTTGAACTCTGCAGAGAGCAGGGGATTTTGCTCATGGAAAATGTGTTGACAATGAGAAAGAATGACAGAATGTTAAAATCAGCAAGGCTTGCTTCAGGCTTTGATAGATTAGTGACGCTCCAGAAGAGCGCTCATTTATTCAGCTCTACCTGTCTTAACGTTTGGCTTGAAATCAGAGCTATGCCATCCAGATATTGTTCAGGCAGACGCTACATATTGTCCTGACTGAACAATGAAAGAATTGTGTTAATAACAGCAATTAAGGCATGCGAATGTCTTTTGCCTTTGTTATCTTCCAGGTCAGTAATAATGCAGCTAGAAGATAAATACAAGTGCTTAGCTATTTGAAGACAAATTAGATATAAATAGTTTCAATTAGCGGTTTATAGATAGATAACTATATGAGTTGTGTTTATTTCCAGAAAATGCACTTATGAATGAGCCAATTCTGCAGTCTAAAACCCAGTGAGATTAGCACTCTACTGAATTGCCAAGAAAATTATACATATGGTCGATAAACAGTTAGCTATTAGGGCAAAGATAGAGCAAGTATTTTAAGACTCACTGTACTATGTACTTTGCAGCTGTTTCTCTTTTCTTAACATACCATTTGAAAAAAAAGATTGTATTTTCTCCCCACAAAGTACATTCCAATAAAGATATTAATACAAAAGTATTTTTTAACCAACAGACCCTGTTTCATATGCTGATAATATAGAATCATAGAACGGTAGGGCTGGAAGGGATCTTGAGAGGTTAAGTCCAACCCCCTGTGCTGAGACAGGATCAAGTATACCTAGACCATCAATGACAGGTGTCTGCCCAACCCTTTTCTAAAAAACCTCCAACAAATGGGATTCCACAACCTCTCTTGGAAGCCCATTCCAGAACTTAACTATCGTTATAGTTAGAAAGTTTTTCCTAATATCTAACCTAAATCTCCCTTGCTGCAGATTAAGCCCAATATTTCATGTTCTATTTTCATTGGACATGGAGAACAGTTGATCACCATCCTCTTTAACATATTTGAAGACTGTTGTTAGTCTTCTTTTTCTCAAGACTTAACATGCCCCATTATTTTAACCTTTTCTCATAGTAAGCCAAGTATTCTCAACATTTTATCATTTTTGTTGCTCTTCTATGGACTCTTTACTAAAGTATGTTCCAAATCTAGAACTAGGAACACTTTTCTGCTGAAATTTTTTTTTTGCCTAAACAGTACAGATTTGGGTCAACCAAAATATTTTGTTAATTCATGTCAATGTCAGTAAATTGTTTCAGTCAAAATGAAAAAAGAAAAGAATTGGAAATGTCAAAACTAATCATCACAACATTATCAAAATGAATCATTTCAATTTTCTAGGCTAGATATCCAAGGGGATAGGATAGGAGGTGATGGGGTAGTGCATCCCTTATATTCAGTAGTCCAGTGGTGGGAGGCTGGATGTGGTAGACTGAGGGTCAAATACCTTCCCCACTCTGGAGCAGGTACTTCAATCCAGGTCAACTGCTCCTGGTGAATATCTTAACCACTGAACTATTGGCCATTCTGGTGTGGGTCTCTAGATTCTCTCCTGTTGAAGCTACTATACTTCTTATAAAATACTTGAATAGTATTGGGCCAGAAAGAGAGAGAAACTCTATAGCCCAGTGGTTTGATGTAAGATATTCTTGGCTTTTCTCTGTAACTATACTGTGGAAGCCTAGTTCAGTGCGGTGAATGAGATACATTGTACCATCAATTTTGTTTTTTACCACCATTTACTTAGAGGGGTTGTTTATCTTTTGTTGGGATTTTTTTAATAATCTTGTTTTTAAGAATGCATTTTAAGTTGTGGTGGTGGATAACTGAATACACACATCTTATAAGAGACAAGAATTTCTCAACCTCTAGAGAGATGCTGACAAGTAAAAAATTTTGGAGACTAACTCACCACTCCTGTTCTCAGTCTCAAAGGACATGGACAGAGATGTCAGGAGGGTCAGATAAAACTGGTCTACAATTTTTGAAAAGTCGTCTGCTTCAGAGATAAAATGTGCTATTTATTATGTATTTTGATGTGCTGAATTCAAATATGACAATTAAAACAACTGATTGTCTATTGTTTCTAAGATATTTAAATTTTACATTTAATGTCTATGTATATTGTGTAGATAGTAGAGTTTTAATCATAAATTGCAAACCTAGGTCTTTTCATGTGTTTATGGTTGCTTTACATGATAATATTTCACTTGTCCTGTTTATGTAACACTTTAAAAATCAGCAAAAGGATTATATAAATAAAATTTATTATGAAACAAAAGGCAAAAAACTATTATGTACATAGTTTAGTCCTATTCAGCGTCTACTCGGCGCTTCTTGGCTTGTCTCTTGTATTCATTAAATGGAGCATCTCTTCTCACTGTCCAGCAATAGTCTGCAAGCATTGATGGGCTCCATTTGCCCTGATAGCGTTTCTCCATTGTTGCAATGTCCTGGTGAAATCGCTCGCCGTGCTCATCGCTCACTGCGCCGCAGTTCGGTGGAAAAAAATCTAGATGAGAGTGCAAAAAATGTATCTTTAGTGAGATGTTGAGGAGGTTTTCCACCAACAACCTGTAGTTGACTGCCTTGTTGTTTCCAAGAAAATTTATTGCTACTAACTGGAAGGCTTTCCATGATGTCTTTTCCTTGCCACGCAGTGCATGGTCAAATGCATCATCTCGAAGAAGTTCACGAATCTAAGGACCAACAAAGATACCTTCCTTTATCTTAGCTTCACTTAACCTTGGAAATTTTCCATGGAGGTACTTGAAAGCTGCTTGTGTTTTGTCAATGGCCTTAACAAAGTTCTTCATCAGACCCAGATTGATGTGTAAGGGTGATAACAAAATCTTCCTTGATTCAACAAGTGGTGGATGCTGAACATTTTTCCTCCCAGGCTCCAATGACTGTCGGAGTGGCCAATCTTTCTTGATGGAGTGGGAATCTCTTGCACGACTATCCCATTCACAGAGAAAACAGCAGTACTTTGTGTATCCAGTCTACAGACCAAGCAAGAGAGCAACAACCTTCAAATCGCCACAAAGCTGCCACTGATGTTGGTCATAGTTTATGCACCTCAAGAGTTGTTTCATGTTGTCATAGATTTCCTTTATATGGACTGCATGACCAACTGGAATTGATGGGAAAACATTGCCATTATGCTGTAAAACAGCTTTAAGACTCGTCTTCGATGAATCAATGAACAGACTCCACTTATCTGGATCGTGAACCATGTTGAGGGCTGCCATCACACCATTGATGTTGTTGCAGGCTACAAGATCACCTTCCATGAAGAAGAATGGGACAAGATCCTTTTGACGGTCACAGAACATGGAAACCCTAACATCACCTGCCAGGAGATTCCACTGCTGTAGTCTGGAGCCCAACAGCTCTGCCTTACTCTTGGGTAGTTCCAAATCCCTGACAAGGTCATTCAGTTCACCTTGTGTTATGAGGTGTGGTTCAGAGGAGGAGGATGGGAGAAAATGCGGGTCCTGTGACATTTATGGTTCAGGACCAGAAGTTTCATCCTCTTCCTCTTCCTCGTCTGACTCAAGTGAGAATGATTCTGGTGCATCAGGAACTGGCAGTCCTTCTCCGTGGGGTACTGGGCGTATAGCTGATGGAATGTTTGGATAATGCACAGTTCACTTTTTCTTCTTTGACACACCTTTCCCAACTGGAGGCACCATGCAGAAGTAACAATTGCTGGTATGATCTTTTGGCTCTCTCCAAATCATTGGCACTGCAAAAGGCATAGATTTCCTTTTCCTGTTCAACCACTGGCGAAGATTTGTTGCACAAGTGTTGCAGCATATGTGTGGGGCCCACCTCTTGTCCTGATCTCCAATTTTGCAGCCAAAATAAAGGTGATAGGCTTTCTTAACCATAGTGGTTATACTGCACTTTTGTGATGCAAAAGTCACTTCACCACCAACATAGCAGAAGTTATCTGCACCGTTCACACAAGTACGAGGCATCTCTGCTCACATGGCTAAACAGAAATGTGTCCCTTTGCAAAATCAAACACTGACAATTAAGAGAGCACAACACTGTATGATTTCTCGAGCTGATATAGGGCAATTTGTTCAGCAGAGTGATGTAAGCTTCGTTATGATTGCATCATCCATGACATCTAGGGATAACATGATGCAATTCATATCATATATGACGCAATACCAGCTTCAGATTGCATCATTCATTGTTTTGCCTAAAAAGCAAGTACTGTCCAAACCCAGTCATAGATTTATTCATAGATCCAGTCAACGATGTATTTTAGTCATTTCTGGTTTAAATTGAGATCCCTTCCCTTTATAACTCACTTATCCTCCGCCATTCCCAAGTCAAGGGTCGTATATACTGACCCAATAGCATATCTTGAAAACTAGAGCCAATCAACAATTTTAAGCATCATTTTCATTCTCAGTGACCCAGAATTAGTAAAGTTTGACTACATTTATTTCAGAAGCATTTTGGCTGTAAAGCAGTATAATCAGGCTCTGGTATTATGCTGGGCAAAGCAATTTCAGTGCCTCGCCTCGTGAAGTATAGAATTCCACACATTCAAGCATCTATCAGAGAAAGACCTTAGTAGATGCCATGCAGTCTGAATCCCTCTCTCTGATGAAAGTAGAAATCTGGTCTAGAAATCCTTTCACCATGGACATTGAAGAAATGAGGAAGCATCCACCCCAGCAATGGAGTTTAGGTCGGAGAAGTTCCTCCACTGTTAGGATTGTATTTGGGGGGGGGTTATTATTATTTATACAGTGAAGTAGCCAAAACCACCTGAATCCCATTCTTACCCCTGTACTAGCTGCAGCTTTGCATGGATGAGAGACCAGGACCAGGACCAGTATCAACATTAATGCCTGCTGTGTGGCCCTCATGAGCTGAAGAGAGATGCGGAAAAGATAATGAAGTATTGCTTATTCTAGTATCCCAGGTCTTGTTCTGGAAGTAACTGTAGCCAGTTGAGATGGCAGTTTCATCTGGATCCCTCTCTGTGGCCCATTCTTGTCAGGGTATCTTTTAGGATTGGAACAAAGGAGGTCTGGGGTGCCAAAATCGACTGTGGGGATTGCACCCAAGATGATAAAGCTCGCTGCAATTATTGTTGGCAGACAAATGCTGCTTCTGCTAATTTTTCCTACAAGTCTTTTATTTTTCAGAAACCCCAAAAGTAGCAAGGGTGTAATAATCCATCCTCTCATTATTTTGTCTACCAATAGGTCTAATTTCTGACACAATAATTTTAGTTCTTTGATTTCTAGCTTTCTACTCCTCTTGTTTACCAGTCATAATCTTAACACAGTCCTTGAGTGGTAGCAGTAAAACTTTTTCTGTTTAAATTAACTCAGTCTGTCTCCTTACATCTTTTCTTACACAATTTTATATAACAGGTCATTGTGACAATTTATGTACTTTCACTCACTTTTTACAGCTGAACTTACAATTAGGGTAAATTTGTAGGCCCAATTATCACAACAGTCCCTTGAATCAAACGTAAAGTAAAATGGGAGAAATGTTGTCTGCTGTTTTCCTAGCCAAATCATTACAACTATCCCTAATGAGCACCTTTTTCTGGAAGTCTTCTGGCTTTCTATAAGTTAATATACATGGTGCTATCAGTGGTACCTCTGAAAGAAACGAGGTTCATCGCAAGCAGTCAGAAATCCCATGCTGAGAGCTTTATTAAGAAAGGCTTATTAAAAAACAAAGTGACTGTTCATAATTGGGGAATCCTGATGCAGGGGGCCTGGCAGTGAAACAATGATTTATATTAAACATGGATTATCTGTTGTATAATACCACCACCACAGAACCTTTGCCCTGAATAGCTTACAGTCAAAATAGACAAAGTATAAATGAAGAAAGGGTGTTAAAGCGTCAATAAAACCCATGTATCTGAGCAATGAGGGTTAGCATGTTAAGATGGATCCATAACTTGATTTTTGTCATCAAATTCCTCAACACTTAGCTGAGAGGAAGACTAGGGCAATTGAGCTTTTAGAAGAAATTTATTCTAAAGAGGAAAGGCTGGAGGCACACAGACTGTATTAAGGAAGTATACAAGTGGAAGGAAGCAAGGAGAAGAAAATGGAGAAGATACAGGGCCAGCTCCAGGCACCAGCCGACCAAGCACGTGCTTGGGGTGGCACCTGGTAAGAGGCGGCCAATCTTGGGGTGACGGGGGGCGTTCAGGGTTTTTTGTTTTTTTG